>NC_041369.1:21096051-21136729 GCF_900634415.1 Cottoperca gobio | reverse complement strand
ATGGGGAGGGAGCGGGGGGGATTACTCCGGCGTTTTGCATCAGTTGCTTTCAGCTGGGTGGCCCTGCTTGTCAAAAAGAAGAAGGGAGAGACGGAGGGAAGAGAGAAGGAGAGAAAAGCATTTAACGCGGCACATTGAGAAGAAGAGGGCTCTTAATGCCATCAAAGCAAGGGGAGAAATCAGCCATTAATTATTCTGGCCCTCACACACACACACACACACACCACACACACACACACACACACACACACCCTAACATGCAGGCAGGCGGGCACACAAGTACACACACACAAACCATGTGCATCCCTTCTGTTGTTTTCTCCAATTGTAGATCATTTCAGTAACATCTGGTCCACGCCAGTCTTGGAAGCCCACCAGGACTACGGTTGACAAAATGTTACCATTGGCGTGTGTGCGTGTGCGTGTGCGTGTGGGTGCGGTGTGTGTGTGTGTGCGTTCACCTTAAATGATTTGCGTGTGGATTGAATTATAGTCCTGACGTTGAGGAGAAATCTTTCACCCTTAGATTCAGGAGGAGGGGCAGATGACTGGGCTATTCATTGGCTGATAAGAACTGATGGGGAGGTTAATAAGCTACACACCCAGGTCATCACAGGCTTTCTACTGGGCTACAGAGGAGAATGGAGGACGATGATGATGATGAGAGGTGTGTGTGTGGCAGGTTGTAAGCCGTGGAGTTGGCAGAAGTGCATCTCTTCAGTATCTGTACGCTGACGTACCTTTTTATTCCCTCAAAGTTCTTTCTATCACACTAAATTACTCTTACGAAGCCGCATCGCATAAAGGTTCTGTTAAAGCGTCTTTAATAAGACGCATGTAACATTTATTAAATTGGTAATTGAAGTGTGCACGTGTTTGAGCAGGGGGTGTTGCTGCAGGGCAAACCTGTGCACACGTATATAAACATGCTCCAGCTGGATTTAGGAACCTTTAAAAAAGGAGGAAGTAAGAAGGAAGTAAACTATGGAGTAGTTGTGTGTAGTGTAGTTCTACATAGTGTGTGTGTGTCATAAGATTTGAACATCCTAGACACATTTTTGAGAATCTGCACGTTGGAGACTTGTTGCTCCTCCTGCTGCACGCCCTCATTTAGTTTGCTTTCTTCTGGGACGTCCCAATCAGGAGCAGACATGCGTGATCGTTCAGTGGTCTCTTAGTGCAGGTGTATAAAACAAGCCACAGTTTCATATCATATCTTACGTGATGAATATTTAAATTAGAATACAGAAATAAAATGGAACAAAGTATATAAAAGTAGCAATAAAGGAAGGAACACCAAGAGAACCAAATTATATTTACCTTTTATTAAACATTACATTGATATTTATTAAGCAGCTTCACAAACAGCTCAGGCTACTGTTTCCCACAATTCCCCAGTGTAACCTGAGGCTATCGCACGCACCCCCACTGGGCAGGAGACAAAACACTCAAACTGAAAAACTAATAATCTCTAATCTCTAATCTCTAATCTCTCTCTCTCTCTCTGTCTCTCCTCTCTGCTCTCTGTCTCTCTCTCTATCTGATGTCTCTCTCTATGTCATCTCTCTTACTATAGTCTCTCTCTCTGTCTCTATCGTCCTCTCTCTCTCTGTCCTATATATGTCTCTCTCTCTCTGCTCCTCTCTGTACCTCTCTCTCTCATGCTCTCTGTCTCTCTCTCTGTCTCTCCTCTCACCTTATCATCTCTCTATCTCTGCGTCGCTCTCTCTCTCTGTATCTATTCTCTCTTCTTGTCTATCCCTCTGTCTCTTCCTCTCTCTGTCTCTTCTCTCTCTCTCTTCTATGTATCATCTAGTATCTATATGATCTTCTATTCATTATCTCATATGTATCATGTATCTCTATCTAGTCTATCTTTATTGTGAGTTATCTTATCTCTATGTTTAGGGCTATAGAGTCTGGGAGATATCTATAGAGAAATTGTCGAGGAGTAGTCGGTGCGAGGGTGGAATTAGAGCTCTCTAGGAGGGAGAGAAAGGAGAGAGAGAGGAAAGAAGAGATAGAGAGACAAAGAAGAGAGCTGAGGGAGGGAGAGAGAGGATAGAGAGGATCTCTCTCTTCTCTCTCTTTCTGTCTCTCTTCTCTCTCCTCTCTCTCTTCATCTCTCTGTCTCTCTCTCTCTCTCTCTCTGTCTCTGTCTCTCTCGTCTCTATGTTCTCTCTCTCTCTCCTCTCTCTTCTTCTCTCTCTCTCTCTCTCTCTCTCTCTCTCTCTCTCTCTCAATAGACAGATAAGTTGAATTGTTAAAGCCGCGGTAGGCAGTTTATTTTTGGCATCATCCATAATAATGTTTGCACCTCCTCTTGGCTCTGTTTTCAGCCTTTAGAAAATCTAGCTTGTGACGGGAATATTTGGCCAATTACATCACAGGTCATTTCAGAATAGGGTGTTCCTATTGGCTGTTCTACAAATACAGACGCACAAAATGAAAACCTGATTTAACGGTGGAATATTATGCTGGGAAAGTTGCTATTCTAGCATTGTTAACAACTGCCTACACTGCAAAGCAACCCAAGAAAGGAAGACGGACTCATCAAGGAGCTCGTCTTCTGCTCTCGGCTACAGTTAGCAGAAGGCTAAGCTATTAGCAGCAACTGTCTCTGAAACGCTTTGACGATATTGTTGCTAGCTAGAGCATGGAATCACAAAACAGGGCTGTAGTTCTCAGAGTTTATATTATATAATATATATTATATAAGCGCGTGCCCGTGGGGGTCGGGACAGATGGGGGAGAGCTGCAGGAGGAGGGCAGTATCTTCAAATTATAGCAGGTTTTTGCCTTTTCCAGAAAATTGCCTCCCCTGAGGTATCATCTGAATTACAATATGCTAAAAGGTTATTATAGACATTTTGCCCAATAACGCCAAAAATAACTTACCTACCCAGCGTAATGTGCACACCAGCTATCAGGAAGTGAATCTTGGCCATTATTTGAGCTTGGATGGCTCCATCATAAGATCACAACACAAATACAGAATAAACGTAGAGCAGCAGCTTTCACAATATTTAAAGTAAGACTTCCCCTGATGGCTGAGCGTGTTAATGTAGTGGTTCTGAGTTGAAATGAGTTGAAACAGGTGGAGCTGAAGATGTTTTCCCAGTGAGCATCACCACTGGTGTTGAGGTGTTTGATTGAAGAATCTCTCACTTTGTGTTGTATCACTGAAGCTTAATAGGAGCCAGCCCCCAAAGGTCCAAGCAAAGGCTCTCATTCTGAAGAATAGAAAAAGGCACCAAGCAGGACCCTAGCATGGGGTCTCTCCCCTCTCCTCTCCCCCTCCATACCTACTCTTGTCCCAGGGCTAATAAGGAGGCGCCAGGCGCCTTTCCTGCTCCCGATCACCCACTCACCTTAATAATAAAAGAGAGCCCCCTGTGGAAAGGAGCTAGCATGAGCTAGTGAAGATCACGCTGTTAATAGGATGATGCCTTTTTGCCTTTTGTCATGAGATTATGAACGGGGATAGCCTCTCCTCTCTGCTCCTCCACTCTTCTTTGCTCTTCCCACACACAGCTACAGGCCTCCTGGAGGGCCCCGTTGAGTTGGAGTGGAGACAGGCGTAACCGAGGCTTTGTTCCTCTGCTTGTATGGTAAAAGGCTCGCTAATGAAATACCTTTTAGGGGGTATCTGCAGGTGAGCTCCCCAATCAGGCGTTTCAGCAAAAACACACACTCACATATTCTCCGTCTCCTCTTCTCTGCCCCCTCTTGCTATATTAATTACCTGAAGTGCTCTGGCCTTGCTAAAAGCTCTCGATTCTGCCGCTCTCGTTTCTTCTCTTCATCCAACGCGACAGCCACGACGGCCTGAGCTAGCCTAAAGTGGGGGGGTGCAATAGAAAAGGGAGGATGATAATAGTAGTAATGAACACGGGTGATAATAATGAGAAAGGTAATTGAGAAATGGTGTATGGCAGGCCCCCTGATTTCCCTTTTCCAGCCCCAAGCTAAGTGGGGACAGGTTGAAAATCATCTTATTTAGAGCTCAGTTAAATGGTTCTTTTAGAGCGTCGGAGAGAGAGAGGGGATTTCTGACGTCAAAGCTAAAACGAGCTGACAAGCAGAGTAGTGATGCAGCGGCGTAATGGGTTAGGGAGTGTTGAAAGTCGCTGTTGCCGTTGAGTGGCATGGTCAAAACAGCCTGTGCTGTACTGTTCAGATTATTGTTCAACTCTTAAATGCTTCACTGCTGTTCTTTTCTTTTCCACTTTGATTGTTTTCTACTGTCTGTGTATGGATGTGTGAAAGCGCTCCCTGTAGGACGGTACATGCATCAAAGACTTGCTGTTTGATCATCGAGCATGGCCATTTGTGTCTGCATGTATTCTGCTTCTATCTTATGTTTACTTTAAGTGTGTGTGGTGTGTGTGTGTGTTCCCTACCTTCTCTTGTGTGTGTGTGTCTTTCTGTTTCCTCCTGGCCTTCTCACCCAGGCTGTGATAGAGACAGGGCGGGTGTGGGCTTTAACAGACAGAGGCTGCCTCCACCAGCCCATAGTCTGCCACTCTCTGATAATGTTTATTGATTTGTAGCAAAAACACAATTTGATGGAGTGGGCGAGGGAGGGAGGGAGGGAGGGAGGTAGGTGTGGGGGTCGAGTTGAGGAGGGGGGAGGATTGTATTTGTGTGATTGTCACAGCTTGGCTGGTTCTGCCAGACAAACTGATAAATACTCGGCATTTGTTTTGTTAGAGTTTGACCTCATTTAAGTCCCTTAATATAGTTATCAAATACTTAAGTTTAACTCTTAAACATATTTCATTTAAATACTTAAAACCAGAAGGTAGAGAAAGTTAAAGAAGAGCTAAATAACGTAAATGACGCAGCCCACCCCTGTGTGTGTGTGTGTGTGTGTGTGTGTGTGTGTGTGTGTGTGTACAGCGAAGACTCCCAATATGAACATTTCATCTCTAGAGTGAGTCTATTATATGAACTCTGTTTGCCTGAGCCCCCACCTCTTCTTAACCTCTAAGGTGGAGGAATGAGAGGTATCTGGAGGTTGGTCGACTGTTAGCGCTGAGGTCAGACGTGTTTGCCCAAGGGTGTGTGTGTGTGTGTGTGTGCGTGTGCGTGTGTATACACAGAGGAGAGCAAGGAGGCGTGTGTGTTTAAGAGAGAGGAGGAAACACATTAGCAGGACAAACCTATCGTCTGTGTTTAACATGGTCTCTGAACACAAATGTTCAAACAGTGACATGATAGGAGCTGCATATATATATATACTACACACTCTCCTGCTCATTAAAAAAGGCTTTGGCAATCCTCCCGTCTATAGATCATCTCCCCTTGAAACGGTGCTCATGATCAGGGCTGCATGAGAACAAATGTAATGGCACTTACTTTTGCAAGATATACCGACTTTTGTACAATAGCAAATACTTGAATAGAAATGTAAAAGTCTCAAATATCCATATTAGACGTATCTGCAACAGTTTAATTCACAGTTCGCTGGTGTTCCTACAGTATCTGCTTGTTGTAATTAAAGTTTGGGGTTATGTGTAGGAACTCGCAGCACAAGGTGTCGGGACAGATGATTCAACGCCGACTTGAAGCACGAGACGAGACAAGTTTTAAAATACAAAATGTACCAAAACCTTTTAACTTTAAGTGCGACTGATGCCTAATCCTAAACACAAGCAGGACTCAGGATCTTAACCCGAGTCTCAGGTGTCAGAGTTCCTCTCTTTGCACGACCACCATCCACCCTTCCTACCACTTCCGTGCAGCTTGTGACAAAACAAAGCACTTCCTTCACCACATTTGTCCGTGAGCATGATCCAAGCAGCAGTTACTGTACAATACCTCCGAAATGATCGTGCAAAAGAAATGAGCGCTTTACAAATCTTATTTCTAGAAGACAGAGTTACGAAGTCTGAAAATGGCAAATATCAGTTTGTATTTAACGGATGCACGATATTGGATTTTTGGAGATGTGCTGATATTCTTCAAATCATTTTGGGGCGATGACGACATGCGATATATACATATGTATATCCACTTAACATCAAGTCTCTCCTGTAGTGGAATTAACATATTATTAAGCTATTGTTAAGTATAAATAAGAGAACTTCTTCTAACTTAATGTATTTTTAAAGCCTTTATCTGTTGATGACGTGCCAGTATCATCGTGCATTGTGATCATTGTGGCAGGTGAGCCTTTATATCCCATTAACACCTCAACAGGTGTTCATTTCAAACCCTTCTTCAACATCTTAACATTTGCCCCGTGCTGATTTTATTATTATTCATTATGAAGATGTAAATCATCCCATGAGATCATTAATGCAGCTTCCTGCCCAACATCTCCACACTGACTGAAACATGCACTTTAACACACTTTGGAACTGGAAACAAATAATTATGCACCCCCACTTATGATTATGGAAAAGACCCAATTCATCCGTCTGCCAGTCAACACCCCACTCCTGCTTCTCCCCCCCCACCTCCACCTCCTTTGTACGCTGTAAAGCAAGCAGTGGTTGACAAATGACACCGGTGGAAAAGGCAGTCATTGTGGCTCAGTGTGAGAGAAGGTTTTTCTTTTTTCTTTTTCTTATTTTACTTTTCTCCTTCTCCTATCCGGGGGGGGGGGGGGGGGAGGGAGGTGAGTGTGAATCGGTTAATGTGTTCCATTCAGCAGACATTATACACAGGTTCAATAAAGCAGGAATCTGCTCTATACGCTGGGACCATTGTGCCATTGAGGGCGGCTAAAAAGGCCTCGAACAAGCCTCCCCGGAAAAAGGAGCCCTCAGCAGCACTCCAGTGGAGAGCAGAATAGAAGAGGGCAGAGCAGGAGGAATCACATGTGAAATGTAGAGGAGAGGTTTGAGGAGGGAGGGGGTCGATTCTTACACACAAGTGTTGTAATGTTGCTGATTTGGTAATTGCAGCAACTGTTGCACTCGGTGTTTATTGCTCAACACAAGCTTTATGTAAGATAAAATGTCCTTCTTTGACTGTAACGTTGGAAGATGAAGAAGATTTTCTTCACGTGAAACTGAAAATCTCCTCCAGCGTGAAAGAAACTGGCTTTAGAATATGCTTTATGGCTCAAGCTGAATTTCTTGCTTACAAGCCTAACAAGAAACTCCTCTACTCACATTAATTAAATCAAGTCTTCAGTACTTGCGCACAGTCCCCCCCCCCCCCCCCCCCCCCCCCCCCTCCGGTCCTCGCCACAGAACTCTCTGATTAGGCCTGTCATGCATATTCACATCGCTGCAGTGACAGCCTTTTAACGAGCTCTTACCTAATCACAGGAAACAATGTTCATCCTGTTCTTTTTATTCCTTCTTTTTCACATTTCCTTTCATGCGTCTTTGGCTTTCATCTTCCCTGATCCCCGCTCATATCAGACGGGCTTGACGGTCGGATGGAGAGAACGATGGGAGAGACACTAGTGCGGCTCGTCCCTAAATAAACAGCAATTCAGAAAGTGACTTGGGCACAGACGAGAAGTTCAGCTCTACGTCCTCCCGTCCCCTCCGCCTCCTCCCCGTCCGTCCCCTCCTCCTCCTCCCCGCCTTTTTACATGTCCGATAGACAAATTGGATTAGCAGCTATTGGATTAAATGGCAAAATGGTGGGATAAGAAATGAGATGAACGTGCTGTGATCACAGCTTTTAATGTTTTTCTCTTTCTGTCTCGTTCATTTCCCCCGTTATCCAAGCCCCCTCCTTCAAGGCACAGAGAGAAGAAGTGGGACTTCCTGCTTATCCACTTACCATATTTCATGGAGTGATGACGTAATGTTTAAACAAATAAGCTGTAGTTGGTAAGTGGCCTGCCGGTCTGAAGGCTGTCTCGTCACTGGAAGGTCAAAGTGTTGCCCCCAGTATTGACTAATTGACTAAAGTGACTAATTGCACTGAAGCAATGAGTCAATTTGTCTGACAGAAAATGAATTGACGAGCATTTTTAGAATCGCTTAATCACTTTAATGATTCATTTGCTATTTGCAGCTTGACATAATTATAAATGTGGGTTTTGGACTATTTTAATATTCCATCTTGGCCTCTGGGGATTTCTGAGTTGTTTGTGTTTTTACCACTTTGACATTTCATTGATGGAAAGATTAATTAAACAGATAATTGACTGCACATTGATGGTAAGATGCAGCAGTTCACCTCTTGGTGGCTGCTTCAGTCACCAAGCAACAATTAAGTGTGTGCACTTTGAGGCCGGATGAACCAAGAGACGTGTAGTGTTAGCATCAAGCTAATGTGTGTAAACAAACACACTGTACAAGCAGGCGAGAGGAGGACGTACTGTACTTGTTGTGTGAGCCAGGTGAACATGAGATTCACTTTCTGTTTCCCTGTCCTGTATAGAAGGACATCAGGGATGAACGTATGTAGTAACATTAACTCCACTTATATTGGTTTACTTTGGCTGGATGACTACGAAGAGTTGAGCAGGTTTTATCTGCCAGGCTTTGGAGAGGAGTTTGAGAGAGAGTCGTAAAATAACTTTTGAGTACTGCAACTTGTAAACCCACGCGGTTTGGACACTTTGTGTGCATGACACACACAAAGAAAGAAATCAATTAATGTACAAATACAACTATGTTATTGCTGCTTGTATGCCTGGCAGCTGTTTGGATCCTTAGCAACTGAAAAGAGTCCATTTACAAGAGTATTTAATCACTCAAGCTACTCCTTGCATGCATTTAGTGAGACCTAGCATAGTAGCATTACACACTTAATTAAAAACCAGCGCAGGCCAGCAGCAGTTTGACCACCTCAGGGTGGGTTTCATTATTCCTATCTACACTGAATGGAACATTGGCCAAGATAGCTATCTTAATCTTATTTGGCTATAGAGGCTCAGGCTGTCTTTCCCCTGTCTTTCATTTCTTACTCTCTTATGGATGCATACAAACACACATTGACCCTTTTGTAACCAGCCTTTCTTCATTCCTTCAGGATAACAGTCTCCCTCCACGCGGCAGTTTGTGTCACAGACACAACCGGCATACAATGACACAGAGGGTGAAACCAGAGAAGGGGGAGACGGGCTATCAGATAGAGGGGTTGTCGGGATGTGTGTATCAGTTGTATCTTGGCTGTGTGTGTGTGTGTGTGTGTGTGTGTGTCTGAGTTGATTGTATCTTGTGTGTTTCTCACCATCGCAGCCACATTGATAGCTGAGGGAACACCAAACGTGATATTAATGACGATAAAGGTGGGGTGGGGAAACCCTGTGTATCTCCATCAGACATGTTTCACTCATCCTTTGATGTCCTGATCAAACATTGTCCCGGTGCCAAACTTATTGCTGCAGTCTCAGCAGATTTTGGCTTGTTTTCTTTGCTCTGTGTTGAGCTCTGAGAAACGGCGTGTAAGGCAAGCAGCAAGACCCAGAATGCAACATGCCAAACCGCCAGATGCTTTGATCCAAGATGGCCCCCTGAGAGCCAGCATGGATCCACAGCTTCTCAGAGCCAAGGCTGGATTCACAGACACAGTGTCAGCGGTGCTTGCCAGGGATATTTACACCATTTGTCTTCATACAACAGTTTTTTCCTCTGTTGTTGTCACTCTTAACATATGCCATTTGGTGGGCGCGCTCATTACAGTGCACAGAGGGGATCCATCTTTAGAAAGACTGGGATTCACACCTCCAACCCTGCATTACAGCCTTACTTCAGTGCAGCTCTTACTAAGCATTTAAAACCCAAACAGCCGTCGCTTTGAACAGTTTTTTTATTTCATTTAGTGACAGATTAAATTATGTTAACATTAGTGCTCACAGATTAGTCGATTGATTGGTTAAGAACAATTGTAATAATCAACTAATCATTTAATTAATTTGACAAACGTGATGAGAATTTTCAATGTTATAAAAACACCCTTGTGCTCTGTGAAACTGAGATTTCAGAAGAAGCAATTAATCAAGTGAAAAATAATTCTTAGTCAACATTGCAGTCGCTGTTGTTATTGAATAAAGTTGTCCACTATCTAATGTGTCTTCTATTTATATTTGATGGGTGATAAAACCCCAAACAGGACACCCAGTGAATGTGACTCGATGGCAGGCACACCTCTGTCTCTTTAAGAGTCAGGTAGTATCTGGAGGTCAGAGTTCAACTGTGGAACCCTTGAGTGAAGGGAGGAGGATGCTGAGCAGCTGTCGAGCGTCCTGCGCTACTCGTCCTCCCGCCGTCCCCTCCTTTCTTTCTTGGCTTTGAAATCGCTCACCTGCTTGCCCTTTTTCACTCCCCTCCCTCCTCCACTCGCTTCCACGCTCACCATTTTCCCCTCTGTCCATCTCTCCCTTTCTCCTTCCTCCTATCCTACCTTTCCTCTGACCTCCCTGCCTTTCTCTATTCCCGCTCCTCCTTTACTTTCTCTCCCTCCCTTCTCCTCCCCTCCCTCCTTTCATAAAATGCGGCTGGTGGTTGGCTGGTAGCTGCTGGCTGGCTAGCGGTGGGGGATATAGCTTTATAATCCCCCCTCGTCTTCCAGCCCGCCTCGCCACAATGTCACAGGAGCTTAATATTTGCCATTATTATTTGCTTGTTTTATTTGACTTCGAGGCAGCACAATGACCTGTCAGCGCCGGCTTTATCCCCCCTCCGAGTGTCGTCCGTTTCAAAGTTGACTACAGTAATCCACGAGCCCCCGATTCCGCTAAATCCTGAAGCTTTCTTTCATTCGCTTCTTCTTTTTTTTTTTTCTCTCCCCCTCCTCCCGCTCCACCCTCCTAAATGAAATTACATACATCTGCTGGCTCAGAGTATCACAAATGTCCACACACTCACCGGTGTCCGCGCACACATCCACGCGCCTGCCTTTTGTCGTGGATGACGCAGCGGACCCAACACTCCCTCTGCAATGAGCTGCAGTGTGTCTGACTGAGGTGCTTCTGTCCTGAGCAGCTGCATCGGCCGTCTCTTTGCACAGATTGTGATCAGATTCAGGTTCCCGTCAAGCTGCAAACTTATTGTTTTTAAGTTTATATTCGTGCAATAAAAGCACGAGTGCAAAGAGCTCGACACACTCGATGTTTGAATCCATCAAAAAGAAGGATGAGAAATATAAAACATCCGGTGTACAGCACACCAATGCTGTTCTTGTTATTCAGAGGGCTCCCAATTAATAAATAAGTGGTATGAAATGTCTTCTTAGTGTTAATTCTGTTATGATGCCTGTCATAGCTTCCCAGCTATTAAAGCCTCTTGAGAAAGGGAGAGATAATAACATAAGCCTTAAGACCATCTTTCATCTGGCGTCCTCTGTTTTCATCCGTTTCTTTCTCTTCACAGACGCACTGAGTGTCAGATTATTGCTGCTGTCGCTGTTTGAATGGCCTCAAGTGCCACAAAGCTTATATCCCAGTTCTAGAAACAAACGGTGCTCAGTAAACTGACCACAGCAGAGTGAATTTACACAATGAGGGAGAGAAAGAGCACCGACGTGTCTCCATCTGGTCACAGCCTGTCATTTACTCCAATGTCGTAATTCATCTGGAAAGACTCGAAACAAATATCAGTTTTATACTCTGTAATTATTTGTAGGAGAACTTTAATAACGTGTTTATACATTTTAAAGGCCTGACTCTGTCGCTTTAAATCAAATATGTGATTAAAGGTTTTGTCTTAATTGTCGACGGATCATATTTGAAAATAAAAGCTTATTTTACTTGTTTAAAGCTTGATGTCGTTGTGGTCTTGTGCCTCTGACACATTAAGACATTAAGATGAACATAACTCTGGTCTTTAAAGGATCTGATTTCAGTTCCACAAAGCAGCCGACAGATGCCCCGTGTGCATAGACGGGTCCTCTTCCAGTCTTTACTCCAGGTCAAACATGACCGGTGCTTTTCATTGCTAACGTTTAAAGGTTTCCATTCCGCGTGCTTTGTCCGTATCAGTTGTACGCATCCCATTGTACCCTGTAAGTAAGTTACAGCATAGAGCTTTAGCCCCAGGCGTGGGCGAAGCTTACATTAGCCATGCATCTGAGCCTTGCTAGCTCTCCGTGTGCTGAACAGGTATTACACTAAGAGTCGGAGAGTTGCAGAGACGTGGGTTTTATTTTTTTGAAGGCCCGCTGAGTGATTGCTGGGATACGTATTGCCCTACAGTGAGAGGCTCCACTCTGTAAAGGCGCTCGACGGTAATCGCTGAGTTAATCCCGCCCCGGTTGAAGCCATATTGACGTTGTGAAGACATGGTGTGAAGTATGTGAATGTTTACACAAGGAACATAAGCGAGCAGTGTATTTACACACACATAAATATCTGCTGGATGTACTGACTCTGCAGTGGCACAAAGACAGTCAATTATCATGTGTGTGTGTGTGTGTGTGTGTGTGTGTGTGTGCGTGCCTGAATACACCCTGCGCTTTAATTCACTCATTTAAAGACACAGATGATGAGACGATTCCCTTTTATCCATCAAGTAGTAACAATTCATTCTTTGGTTCAGACAATAATAACAAAAGTCCATCCTAGTTTCTCAAAGTCCGAGGTGATGTCTTTAAATGTCATGTTGTATCAGTCCAAAACCCAAAGACAGTTTTACATCCTGTAAAGCAGAGGAAAGCAGGACATCTCCATATTTGAGAGGCTGAAAGAGCATTTCTGCATTAAGAATAGCAACAATGAATCGATGATCTTCCTGTGTTGATCGACTGACGGCTGCGGCTCGAATGTAACCGATGTTGGTATACTGGCTTTACTCCTAAGCAGCTGTCTTTATGGCTTTAACAGGCTTCAAGGAAACAACTGAGGAATAAATATCAACAGCTTATTGAACTGTTGTACGATCATGTGTGTAACGCTGCTTCTCTGTGTTTGTGTGCAGGCAACAACAAGGAGGAGGAGGAGGCCATGATGCAGGAGTGGTTCATGTTGGTCAACAAGAAGAACGCCCTCATCAGACGACAGAACCAGCTCTCTCTGCTGTACGTATACGTCTGTCATTAGTCGTTCTGCCCCGCGACACGGGGCGGGAGTGTGCGCTCCACTCCATTCAGCCCCTCTGTCTATCCGCTCATTGATTTACATGTGGGCTGGATATGAAATCAATAGAAATGTGGCGATCATCACTCCATCGCTCGTCTCTTTGTATGTGGTCAGCTGCGACAGGTGGACACACACACACACACACACACACACACACACACGCGCCGGGTTTTTTCCTTCATTTGCGGCCTTTGGGATTTGCACAAAGTGTGCAAGTGGAGGAGAGATTGAAGTATTCATAATCACATTATATCGTGGGAAAGGCGAGGCTTTTAAAGTGGCCAATTGACAGAAGGGCTGATTATTAGAACCTTTCTGTTCTCTCTTTGTGGCGGCGGAGAGAACAGGCGCCTGTGAAGGACAAATTCTATTAGGGACTGAATAAGCTCATCTTTTAATATGGCTGAAAGAGGAAAGAATTTAATTTGTGCTGCACACACACACCACATATACTCCCACACATGTAGACCACACACACACACACACACTCTCATGGCATGTCCAGATACACATTTATGTTATTGTTCTTTTCCTTGCTCTTTATCCTTCTCTGTTTTTACGCATTTTCACCACCTTTCATCTCTATTTCTCCTTTTTATTTACACACACACACACACACACACACACACACACACACACACACACACACACAGACACACACCCAGGGCTGTGCGAGAGCAGTATGTGTATCAGTTATGTGCAGTAGATTAATGTGAAGCCAGAGAAGGTTCAGGAGAGTAGCTGAATCGATGTTTATTGCAGGTTTCTTTAAGCGCTTAATGATTTAGTCATTAACATATTGATGAACTTTGTTGTGTGTGTGTGTTTTTCACTCTCTCTCTCTCTCTTTCTAACTTGCCATAGGGAGAAAGAGCACGATCTGGAGAGACGCTTCGAACTGCTGAACAGAGAGCTGAGAGCCATGCTGGCCATAGAGGGTAAGACACACGCACACACACACACACACACACACACTCGAGAGGTGTCATCTCCTCTCTGTTTAACTAACAACACCTAACACATAAATGTGAGTCCTTACGAGCATTTTGACCACCACATAGTTCAGTCGAGGAGTCACTTTGCAGAACATCTGTACTCGAGAAGACATTTCCTGGTTGAAAGAGGATGCAGAGCTACTGTCAGGTGATCCACCTGCCTCCACCTGCCTTCACTCCGAGCCTGGAGCAGGATGATTTGAATTCTGCGTCAGTTTCTTGATGAGGATTAAGATGGAGGGATTTCACTCCCTGATACTTGATCAATGCTATCTGTTTCCTAGCTAGACCCCGACTAGCCGATGCCTGATTTGAAATGCAGCCACAGCCACATTGAGAGACGGCCCGCGAGGTTAAAAAAACCAGATGCGGTTATATTATTGAAAGCTTGTTAACTACACCGCAGCCAGAGAAGCAGCCATTGTGTCGTATCAAAGTTGTCAGGGGGCCAGGGAAGTTTAATCCCCTTCGACTGCGTCCTCTTTGGCAAAATGAACCTTTTGCCAATCAATGCTAATTGATTTTGCCATTCGACATTGACCACCGCCAACCCCTTCCCCAACCCCCCCTTTCTCCTCACAGCCTTCGGACAACCATTGTAATTTCACCGGGCACCTGATAAGCTTTGTGGTCCATAATAAATCAATTGTAATTAGCAAGAAAGGAGGTGGGCCAGGCAGGGAGGGGGGAGCTGCACACGCCGCCTGCGTTCAGCTTGATTCCTTCTGTCTTCCCACAGACATTTTATTTATTTATATTTATTGAGCTGCAGCGTGTTCGCAGCTCCAGTCAAATGGGAAGATTTCAGTTTCGCTGGTTCATATGCCGGTGTGTGTGTGTGTGTGTCTTCTGTCACTGTGTTTGTTGTTCTGAGCTGAAGTGTGTGTGTCTCTAGGTTTCCTTGGTGCCTCTGAGTGCATATTTGTGTGTGTGTGTGTGTGTGTGGAGGTGAGAGAGCGGAGATAGTGTGTGAGGTGGAGAGGTGGTGTGTGTCGTGTCACCGCGCTCCTCTCTGCCTTCATGTGGACTTGTTGGATTTGCAGCTGACTAACTTATCAGCCGGCCTTATTTTCCTCCCTAAGGGAGACACTTAACATTCACAGGCTCTACCTTTCTGTAGCAGCCACAGATAGTTCTGAGCTGCTGGGAAGAAGTGTGTGTGTGAGTGTGTGAGTGTGTGTTTATAGGATCTGTTGCTCTATGTGTCTGCATCTGTGTGTTTACATCTCACAGGTGTGTTTGTGTGTCCACCTATGTGTCTGTCTTTTTATATGTGTGTATATTTGTGTGCGTGTGTGTGTGTGTGTGTTCGCCGCCCATCTCCCCAGCTCTTATTTGGTGCTTGGGCAGGTCCATTGAGCGATGGTCGGGCGTGCGAGTAATTGCTGATTTGGTTGGCCAGTCGATGACACAGAGAGAGAGAGAGATGCACTGTGAGTCAGAGCAGAGGAAGAAAACACACATCACTGAGATAGACTTGTGCACACACACACACACACACACACACACACACCTGCTGAGAAAAATACATACCTGCAATGATACACACACCACTCTCTCCATCTCTTCCTCTCAGTCGCCCCACATAGTTACATATTAGACCTCAGTCTTCATCACACACATTCTGTCCGGGTCAGTGTGCGCTACAGCTAGCGGGCTAACATGCTAACAGTCTAATTCTATTGGTATAAAAACGTATTCAAATATTGAAATGAATTTGCAGCAGACATGAGCTGTTTATAATCGGGAGTTGCTGCTGCTGGAGATATCGGCCGTAGAGATGTCTGACCCGGTTACTCGTGTTGATCCACAGACCTGGTTGTGAGCAGTTTCATGTAGGAACTACTTTCTTTATACTGAACTACACCCGCCAACCGTATCACCGCTCAGAAGGAAGCGTGCATGGACGAGAGGCTCTTGACAGCGCGAGATGTAAACATTAATGGCGTCCTCCTCGGCTGAGCTGTAACGTTAGCTAGCTCAGGAAGCATGCATCTCATCCATGAGATGCATGCTTCCTTCGGCGCGGTGATACGTTTTGCGGCTGTAGTTTGGTATTTGGTAGCACAAGCCTTGTGCCGTATAGTTCCATTATACTCAAGAGAAGGCAGACATCTCTACGGCCGATATCAAAGCACTCTTAATTGATGACTAGCCCTACAGGTGAGACGTTGGGGTGAACTGTCCCTTTAAGAATAGCCTGGATATTAGTGTAAATATTTATTCATAAGACAAATGAACTGCCAGCTGGGTTCAGTCTCCGTTTTGATGCTGCAGACCGGAACACCGAGAGAGAGAAAAAGTTTGACTCGTGACGTTTCATTCTACATTTGTGTTGCTGACTTGAGCTGCATGACACTCAGACACATGAGAGGGAGGATGAGAGCGCGAGAGGAAGAAAGACCAAAGTGCTTCGAGCTGGAAAGAGACGATTCCTCTGAAATCAGCTCTGAAGCTGAAGAACTAATACTTTAATATTAGATGATTATTATAGCATTATAAACTATATTCATTGTGTTTACTGTTGTGTGGTTCATGTACTGTCCCTCTCATAAGTTCTGCAAAGTAACTTTTCCCTAAAGTTATCAAACAAATGCAGAAAGTGCAACACGTCCCTGAGATGTAGTGACGAGTGAAGTACCTGAATCTCCAGCATCACCGTGTTTAAACCACTTTCAGAGTTTGAGTAAATGTGCGGCTGCAGACGGGTTGATGTCGTGCCTGAGCGTGCTCCGGGACGACCACCTCCCTTGTACCTTCTTGGTGCGATGCCAGGCAGGAGAATGCCATCTGTATGCCACACTCTCATCTCCCTGCCACAGAATTGATCCACGATGCCCTCTTTATCTGCTTACCGATTCACACCTATGTACACACACACACAAAGCTGTGTCTTGGCTCCCTTTCGAGGGGCGTGTGTGTGTGTGTGTGTGTGTGTACGTGCATGTTTTAAAGTGGACGCCCTCTCGCCATCTAAAAGGGATTTATGCATAGCCGGGTCCCAGAGTTTTTCCTGTTACGGTTTGATATGATAAGCTTTTTTATATGTTTAAAATCAATATGTAATCCTATGCAGGAGCTTATCCCTCTCCACACCCCCGACACACACACAAACACACACACACACTCTTCCCATTTGTAAATCTATTTGGGCTTTGTAACACATCGGGGCGGCGCGCTACAGACCCTGATTGATTAGGTGCACTGTGCAATCCTATCACATGGGCGACTTTTGATGATGTTGCCAACTCTTTCAGGGATGCTAGTTGACTGGAACCGCCGATAACAAGTAGCTTCGTTCCACGACTTGTCAGACTTCAATTTTGGGGAAATTTAGGAAAATATCTTTTATTTTTTATTTGCATTGAGGTTGTTTGTGCCGCTTCATTCAGGTGAAAGAAACCCCCCCAGATAAAGTTGTTTAAATTGTTCATATAGAAGATCGGGTGCTGTAGCTGACATGATGGGATATGCTGGTTATTGTAACATAAGGTGCAACAGATGCTTATTTAGTTTTAGATTCATGCTTCAGGTTCTGCATCGTTGGGACTGGGACTACTTTCAGCTGCAGATTCATACACCTAACCTAACACTAGTGCAGGACGGGGGCACCCAGCGCTCCTTTTGAAGAGTTGTTCGGCAGCGATGGCGCTCTGTGCTGCAGACGTACTTGGGATGTTGGAACAAGAAACATATAATCTTGATTAGAGGTAAATGTTCATTTGGTCGGTATTCGATTACATTTAAAGAATTGGATCTTTTCTGCAGCGCTGCTGTTTATCACTTGTGTTGAGCGTGCATGTGCACGTGCACGTGCATGTGACGTATCAGAGAATCACGTCTCCTGCTTGCTTTTGAAATACTTTGTATTTATCATCACTTTCTTCTCCTCTGGTGACACTTTGTCTTGACTCCACTTGGACTTTGGCCAAAACCAGCGTTTGGATCCTTTTACACGTCCGAACAAGAAGCCGAGAGTTTGTGGTCGTAAACGTCCAAAGAGACTCGCAGGAAACATGAACGACGTCACGTCGCTGTACTGTGAGCGAGGCGGATAGATGGATGCACGTTAGACGCTCTCTCCTCGCTTTGAGAGAACGGGGCTTTGGACCAGTTTGCTCTCTTGAATAAATTTAGCGTCGGAGAGACCGTGCTGGGAGGGGTTCATGGGGATTTGAACCAGCGCATTCTTGTGTGCCTTGTGCAGACTCACATGGTTACCGTTGGCGTGCACGGCGAGGGTTATCTGAATACGCACCCACCATGTGAGTTGTACACACTCCTCCAAGTCTATATTCTCTCTCTCTGCGA
This sequence comes from Cottoperca gobio, assembly GCF_900634415.1. Classification (NCBI taxonomy): domain Eukaryota; kingdom Metazoa; phylum Chordata; class Actinopteri; order Perciformes; family Bovichtidae; genus Cottoperca; species Cottoperca gobio. The sequence goes on along the minus strand of NC_041369.1, from coordinate 21,118,429 downwards.
GATATCGAGTCCGTAGGTAGAGAGCGAGATCAGCGTCTAGCGCGCGGGAAGAAGGGGAGTAGATCGATTAGAAAGCTTCAGAACTCAATATCCCATATATCGATAATCTCTCTTCGCTCTCTCTCGGTCGTTAAGTCGTTCTCTTAGTAGATTTTCTCTCTCCTCTATAGGTCTACGGTATGTCTATCTTCTATCTCTTCTCGTTCTTCTAGTGCTCTCGTTCTCTCTCTATCATCGTTTCTATATCTCTCTCTCGCTCTCTCTCGTTCACTCACTCTCTTCTCTCTCTGCGTCTTCTCTCTTCGTAGCTCTCTCACTCATCTTCACTCACTTCGTTCACTCACTCTCTCTCCCTCACTCTTTCTCTCTCTCTCTCACACATACAGGGGAGGCGGGGGTTTAAGTGTAGGGGGGTCTCTGAGTGCTGCAGGGTGTTTTGTTTGTTCCTGGGTGTCTGGTTACCCAGCCTGCCCTGCTCTGGTGTTGCCTGGTCACGTCTCTCATCGGCTCTCTTTATTGTTACCTTCCTAATGAGGGGGGCGGGACTCTGCGACATGTGATTGACAGCAGAGTGCTTGCCCCCCCCTTAACCCCCCACCCCTCGACCAGGACTTTGGCTTTTTGGCTGAGATGTGCTCTGAAGGATAAGAGGGCAGGATCAACATACCTCTCTGTGTTTTTGTGGGAAGTTTTCTTTTTTTTTTTTTTGTTCATCCTGAACCCTCCTCTTGTGGGCCGGCCTCGCCGAAAGAGAGGATTGTGGGAGAGTGTGGAGTTATGGCGGATATGGATACACACACATTCCTGTCTCACGATTATCTTTAGATGATGACTCATCTGCTTTTCTTTTCCTGCACTTGACATCATTTGTCTTCGATTCTCAGCAAAATAACTATAAAAAAAAAAGGAAACAAACTCTTCAGACGCAGGTTTGGACGTATTTGGCAGTTATTATAAAGTATTTGTCGTCTCCCCACAAAACCTGAAGCGAGTAAATTTGCTTCCTCGAGAAAGAAAAGAACGAGGAAGGGACGCAGAGAGCCAAATATTGGGGACTGTGTTCATTTCGCTCTGTGGTCGACTTCAAAGGGACGAGCGGGGCCAATGAAGAGAGCGCAGACCTTTCAGGACAAACACACTGCGCCCAGCGTGACACACACACTCACTCACACACACACACACACACACACACAGCCTGACTGCCGCAATTTGACTCAATGAGAGGGGGGGGGGGGGGATATTTATTTTTAATAAAGCCACGCTTATTTTGGGAGTGACATTTTACAACATTCCTTTTATTCTCGATCAATAGGTGGTTAAATATTGATGGAGGGGTGAAGTTGCCACAGAAGTTGCACACGTTCCAGCTGTTTGAATTCTCTCTGGGATGGAGCGTCTTTAATATGAAGCGATAGAGAGTTCTTTGAGGGGGGGGGGGGGACACGTTCTCACACTGAGCCGAGGAGAAGAGGGAGGTTTCCTTTATCAGTCATGTTTGTGTATCTGAACAGTTGCCGTTGCAGTTGCTGCACTTTGTTGCTGTAACAGTTGACTTTCGTACAGGATGTAAATAAATGTTTTTAAATTGCACAGAAAGGAAGTAAACAAATAGTTGTAATGATCTCATTGTTTAAGCTCTGCTCGGTGTTTGGGGGGGAGAGGAGGGAGGGGTGCTGCCCCGGTGTTGGGTGAATGTGGAGCCAAGGGCGCCAGGCGGATATTTGAGCCCCAGGGGGAGAGAGTGCTCTCCTGTGGGCAGCCCCCCTCCCCTCCAGGGAGAGGCTGAAGGGATTTGGATCGGGGTCCCACCTGGACCCTGTGGGGCCCCTTCCTGCAAAGACCCTGGAGAACAGAGAGGCGGGGGCTCACCTGTTTGTTTGTTTGTTTAGTGAAGATGTTTTTTACCCTGAAATCTTAATTTAATCTTAAATGTAACTTTATCCAAAATCATTTCACTAAACTTAAAGCGTAAAAGATGAAGCAACAACTTTAACAGTTTGTTTTTGAGCACGACTCACTTTTAATACAGCACGATGAAATACTTGTTAAACGTACGACACAACCCTCTGCGTCTGAAGGGACGATCGAGTGGAGAGCTTCGTGTGTCTCTCATGTGTCTCTCATGAGGCTGCAGATTAACATGACACAATCCTTCAAGTGTGTTTGCTCGGGTCAACACATCGGGTCGAGTATTTAGATATGATGTGCACACACACTCCGTCAGCGTGTGTGTGTGTGCACATCATATCTAAATACTCGACCCTACATGGAGCTGGTCAGGCCTCCGTCTCTTCACAGTCCTCTAAGAAGAGCACCTGTCCGTCATGTTGAAGCTCTGTCGTCCTTTGACTCAGTTACCTGATGAAGAGCTGGAAACGAGGGACGCCATGTCCACAGTGTTAAAAACATGTTCATTGGGCGAGCTCTGGAGGATCCCACGTGACTCTTTGTAGAAAGGTTGTTTCACAAGTTGCTGTAAACTTTTTATCCATGTGACAAAGTGTCCTGAGGGTTTTAAAATGAAAAGAAGTCCTCGCTGTGTCCTGGTCTGAAGAGGTTTGTTCCTCTGGTGTCGTTGCAGACTGGCAGAAGACGGAGGCCCAGAAGAGACGAGAGCAGCTGCTGCTGGACGAGCTGGTCATACTGGTCAACAAGCGAGACGCGCTGGTCAGGGATCTGGACGCCCAGGAGAAACAGTAAGTTACCCACAATCCTCCAACAGCACAGAACAAGTGACAGTCTAACACGTGAATGTAAAGTCTGACAATATCCGAGCGTCTGCTGCTTATCTTTAGATTTCCAGAGGTCCCCCAGAAACCGTAGACGTAGTAAAAACATTTTGCCTGCATGCTGCATGGTGCAGCAGCAGCAGCACCTCCATGGGCGGGATCCTGTCCAGGTTGGCGGCACCAACAGGGTGCCAGGCGGGTGAAAGGGTAGCTCTGCACCTGGCGCTAGGCCACTCCATAGGCATCACAGTGACGCTGACTGTGTGTGTGTGTGTGTGTGTGTGTGTGTGTACCCCCCACCTGCTCCTCCTCCCCGCTTCCCCCGACACATCTGACCTTTTGACCTTTGCCCTCCGCAGGGCCGAGGAGGAGGACGAGCACCTGGAGAGGACGCTGGAGCAGAACAAAGGAAAGATGGCCAAGAAAGAGGAGAAGTGTGTGCTTCAATGATTGTCATTTCACCAGGAAACACAACCAACAAATGTAGCCGATAACAGAAATGTATCATTATGATGATGAATATTATTATTATTATTATTTGATAATGGCTTTCCTAGATCTTTCTATCAGTTATTGGAATCCTGATGTGGTTGTTGTTTTGTTCAAATGAACCGCGGAGACGAACCGAACTACGAGGCCCCGCGATGCCTTTGCACCGACTTTATACTGACTCAAACTGTCCCACTTATATACAATATTTTTTATTTTAATTCTCCTTTTCTTTATCAAGAACGGTACTTGTACGTAATATAAATATGTCGGAGACGGCAGCAGTGCGGAGCCTGTGTGATGTTTGCATGTAGTGATGCAGCACAGCTTCTGTGTGTGGAGTCAGTCGGAGGTACAGCACAACTGGGTTAAAGTGGGCTCTGCTTTGTGTTTCATCACGTTCACAACATTCAGTTGGACTTTTAAAAGAGGTTATAATATCAGTATTTTCAAGCTACTTCATTACTTGACTGTGTTTCTTTTAATTATTTCATTTTTAGAGTTTTTACTTGAATAATATCTTAAAGGGGGATTCATAAATCTTGCATTAACTTTCCTATTGCTTTTTTTTTTTTATTGTCTTGGCTTGAAAGCAGTTTACCAAAAGAAAGGTCATGTTTATAAAAAACAAAACAAACAAAAAGACTCTCATGTTGTATATTTTCCATCACTGCTCTGCATCCAAAATCCTCTTCAGTCAAAAACAAAAAAATATATATATTATTTATTGCCGTTTGTCATTTTAAGCTGCTTGTAAGTGAATCATCACGTTTCATGTGCATTTTTGCTCAACAACTTCTGGTTTCTATTTATTGTATTCTGAAGAAGAGAAATATGCTTCCACGTGCATCACTTAGAGCTCCACATCTGTTTACGTGTTGAACATTTATCTGTTTATTTATTCCAGTGTCATAACCCAAGTCTTCAATAATAAAGTCCTTATGATTTCATACTCCACAAAGGCGTGGCGTATTTATTTTTTACTCTACATCTCAAAGCTTTACAAACATTTTGAGCTGTTTTAATATTTCAACGCTGGGCTGTTTTTTTTATTTATATAATTACACAAACACTTCTAAAACTTGTAATACTTTCAATCAACGTGTCTATTTTACCTGCAATCCCACATGATCCAGAGCATATTCCTGATTTTTGTTTCTTTCTTTTCACATAACAAACACTTATTGAAATGCATGCACGCCTTTGGCTGCAGCGCTGCACATAAGTGGCCCCCCCATATCACTGCGTTCAGCAGCGAGCGTCGCGTTTAGCAATGCTTAGTGTTCAATTCCCCCGCGACTTGTGCGTGTTTATAAATTAAAATTGGCGTTGGGGTTTTTGTTTGAGGTCGGTGCTGAGCAGGTTCCTCCGAGGAAGATTAGAGAAATCACTTTGTACCGAGCAGATGTTTTCTCTCTCTCTCTCTTGCTCTGTGGGCCGCTTCTGTGCGCGCTGGAGACGGGGCGCAGAGCTGGAGAGGCTCGGTCACCCGCTACCAGGGATGGAGAGGGAAATAAAAACTGAACAATTATAAATAGTAATATTCAAATGTAGAAAATAATATTTCACCACCTTAAATGTACTCTTTTTTTTTTTTTTTTTTTAAACGTGCACTACGTTTTTAAATGATGTCAAACTAAAATAAAGAGTAAAATGTCCCTGCAGTAGAAAGCAGTAGAGAGCAGGACGTCTGGTTGAACCCTCCACACCATCCCTGCAGGCAGCCTCACATCCCAGATTAAAGCAGGAAAATAGATTGTGACAGCAGACGTCCTCCCCGGCCTTTCTCATACTTTCAAATTAATTTGCTGATTCGTTTCTTCTCTGCTTGGGACCGACGGTACGTGCACTTTACGCACTTTACGTCCCCCGAGGCGCTTTGTTTTACTTTGTATTATAGCGCGTTTATCACAGGGGTCTGTAATCTGGAGAATAAAAGCAAAGAGCCAAAACGGTGAAGGCTCGGTGCAGTCAGAGGGCTGTGTGTGTGTGTGTGTGTGTGTGTGTGTGTGAGAGTGTGTGTGCAGGAAACCTTTCAAATTAATCACACCGGTCATTTCTAAAATAAAAAAAACTTGTTCTCTTAATAGTTTAAATATTTTCTGTATTGTTTTAAAAGCTGGTTGATTTATTAAATGTTCATGCGCAAAACTTCACTTTAACTCCTGAATTTGACTAAAGTTGTTTCTTCCTCTTATTAGAGTTAAATCCACTTAAGTGAAAAAATACTTTTGAAGCATTATGAAACAAATCATTTCAGTTGATAAATGCAATAGTTTAACATTGTGTGGAATAAACAGAGAATACAATGACAGAAACGGTGCTGTCTTACCTCCGCAGCGTCTCTCGGGTGTCTTTAATGTTCATGTTGAAGCAGAAGGAGTGAAAAACATTTGCAGTCAGTTTCCTATTTTTCAGTGAAAGGCAGCGACGCGCTGCGTAAAAGGCGGCGGTGCCTCGGCGCTGCTGTGCAGCTGAGGATCCTTCAGCTGAATGGATTATCTCCTGAGCTTTGATGTCTCCTGGCCTCACCTCACAGGTGCTGAGCGCCGCTCGGCCTCTGCATTACTTCCTTTCCCCGCCGCCGTCCAAAAAACTGCACCTGAGGGAGCCCGGGTCTCTGCGTGCAGCGCCGGGGCTCCGACAGCACTGTGTTTTATGCATCATCGTTTTAATAAGCACCGACAACATCCCCGCAGATCCCCGCTTCCAATCCTGCCGGCTGAAGGGACAAAACTTTTCCCCCTCCTCTCCTCGCCGCCTAATCCCAGGCTTTACCAGCTCAGCATTAAGAAAATTCAACTGCAATTTGGGATTAGACAAAATACTCTTATTACAAAAGGTTGGTGCAACTTGATAACTTGATACTTGTTCAGGGGTTTATCTCGGGGTCTTACTCACATCGAGAGAGGAGAAAAAAACAAGAAATGTCAGAATAACCCGAGTCTTTTGTGTTGTGAGGGCCATATTTGTTGAATGGCCTTTTTGCATAATTTAACGGTGTGTGTGTGTGTGTGTGTGTGCAGAGGAGAGGAGGGGTGCTGGTATTTCGCTCAGACCCTCCACGGGCCCTCTGACTGCTCGGACTTCAGATGTGGAAATAAAAAGGTGCGTAAAAGTGTTTGACCTCCAGTCAGCAGCCAGGCAACCCAAATCAATTAACCCCCCAATAAAACGTCCCTTTACGTCTCACCACCTCTCTCCATGTTATCACCTCACTTATACATTTGACCACACACTCACTGTCACCATGCCTCTGATTTCCCCCCTTGACTTTGTCCTCCGTTCGTAAAAACATGGTTAGACTTCATTCATGTATATTAAGATGCGTTTACGTGCGTTTTGGTGCGTTCAGGTGCCCTTATTCTCCACTGTGTTCCTGCCTGTAATAAGCAGCATCACTAAGGGCCTCCACACACAACCTCCAGCATATGGTCGACTATTGATGTCTAAGTTTCTCTGTCAAAGTGCTCTCGTCGATGACTTTTAAGTCTTTTAAGGCCTCCACTTTGATACTCCTCCTCCTCTCTCTCTCTCTCTCTCTCTCTCTCTCACACACACACACACACACACACACACACACGCACGCAAAAATGTAATTTCCAGCCCTTCAGCTTCTCTCTCTGAACATTAGCTCGCTTTCAGCTCAGGCCTCATTTACAGAAGTTGATGTTTTTTGCAGAGATTCACAAAGGATAGCCGCGCTGAGCTGCACCCCCCCCCCCCCCCCCCCCCCCCCCCCCCCGACCCTCACTGACAAAAACAGAGAAGAAAATACTGTTTGTTTTGTGTGTGATGGGTTAAAAACACATTTAAAAAACATCGATGCAGGATTTGATTCAGTGAACGCAGCTTTTTGGTGCAGATTTTTCTTCTTCTTCTGCGGATTCCTCTTCTTCTTCTTCTTCTTCTTCTTCTTCCTCCGCAGTGAGTTTGAGGTCTATTCCTATTAAACTTTACGTCAACCATCCTCAAATGTAATTCTAAATGGGGATTAGACCTCATTAATATTCATGAGCACTGGTGTGTGGAGAGAGGGAGAGAGAGAGAGAGGAGGGGCTGTATCACAATAAAATCAAAATGGATAAATTTAACTTATTTCCTCCTTTTTAATTTATTTCTAACGTTCACTTTATATCCTCACAGAGGAATTAACAGTAATAATAACCGCGTTAATAAGAAGCTCCCGAGCCCCCCCGGCCTTTCAGGAAATGTGTTTAGTGGTGTTGATAAACTAAAAGGCAGCTTTCTGTCAAACTAAATACCCTTTCACACATTTTAAGCCTCAAAACAACCATTTTTCTTTATTTTATTTGTATTGAAACATTCGGAATAATGATTTTTATTTAATTTAACAACTGATTTGATGTTTTTGAGGGAATAAAACGAGAATAAAATAAAAGAACCCAGGCTGATATTTTAGAAGAAAATAAGTTTTAGATGGAGGAAAAGTCTGCACATTTAGTTTTTTGACTTGATTCCTTCAGTTTCTCTTCTTCTCGCGAGCTGCGTGCAAATAATAAAATAAGAAACTCTTTCTGCAAAACAAATGTAATATTTTCTTTCCGCACAGCAGAGCTCACTCTCTGTTTCTCCTGCAGGCCTGTGAAACATTTCCATCTTTTTTTAAAAACCTCTTTGGCTCGTCTGGTCTCGGGACCGGGACCGAGAGGAAGGGGTAAGTGGGAGTGGGCTCTCCCGGCTGCCTCTGCGCGCCCATTGGTCGCCCCCAACGTCCGTCAGCCCGGGGACGCGCGCTGATTGGCTGCGGGAGGCGGATCTCGCAGGTGTCCTCCGCTCATAGAGGCGCAGGGCGGAGAGAAGGTGATCAATCTCCATTCGTCTCCATAACACCTTAACACTCTGACAGACAACGACAAGCCCCCTGAAAGCAAATGAGTTTGATTTATTTGGCTGCAAAAACACCCGGAACCGCACCGAGGACGCGGTGACGCCCGCGTGCTGAGATCTGCGCGCTTTCTCCGTGATGCGGCTCCGTTTTCCACGCTGTTTGTTTTTAAGCAACTCTGTCGCTGTGTGAGTTTTGTGCCCTGCAGACCGACTACTGGATAATTTTACTGCTGCCTCGCCTCTTGTGGCCCGGAAGCTCGGGAGAAGGGAAGAGGAGTAAAAACAAGGTACGGGTTCTTCACTTTTTTACTTATTTAATGTGGATTCTTTTAGTTTGTGCGCATTTGTACTCTATGTACAGTACGCATCATTAACAGAAGAAGCTGAAGTGTAGAAACAACATCAAAGTCACTCTTTCTAAATTTAAAGGTAACTGTTTGCACGTTAAAGTGTGACATGCGGGAGTGCATGATTTCAATTTGCTGCACGTTTTTATTTACTTAGTGGAGATATCAATTAATCTGCACCGTGAAGGACTCCGACCTGACAGGATAAATTTACTTCCTCCGGAGTAGATAATTTTCATATTTCTATTCCAATTCATTCCTGCGAGTTTTATTTGAGAGCAATTGGCCATTAAAGCGTTTGAACCACTTAGTAGATAATTGGAGAGGCGTGTTTTGGTTTTTGTTAATTTATTTTGCTGATAAGAGCCCTTCTGAAACGCTCTCTCCCCGGAGGTCTAATCTAAATTCTAATTGAGTTCATTTGCACCGAGATCTCGCCTCTCCTCTCCGGCCTGGCGGGGCCGGGAGGGCCGGGAGGGCGGCTGCAATACACGTTTGGTTAGTTCAGGCTCGGTTTGGTCAGCTTGGAGCTCATTGTTAAAATAATCAGACACTAATTTAATTGATACGATTTAAACTTCTGGTTGTATTTTTTTTTTTTTTTTTTGGGGGGGGGGGGGGGGGGTAGATAATTCTTCAAAGTTTGTGAGTTTTATAAAATCATATATTTCAAGCCTCCATCAGGATGATCAGAGTTTTCTGTTTGCACATTTAATGTTGTGTTGAATTAGTGGATTAAGTTCCTGCAGCCGGCTGACATGTTGTTTCCCCCCCAATCTTTAATTTACTGAGAGAAACACACGTATTATTATTATTATTATTAAACCGGCTGCATGGTATTTTAAAACCACCAAATCATACTTGTGCTTTACATAATATATTTTACAGTTCGTGTTTTTATTCTGCTCAGAAATAATTTGACTTTCTTTCACTGAAGTTTGTTTCTTTTCCCCTGAACTTTCAAACACTATATATATATATATATATATATATATATATATATATATATATATATATATATATATATTATATATATATAATATATATTTGATTTGATTTGATTTAATAATATAAAAGCGAGACTTTCACTTCATTTATATATATTTTTAGAGAGAGTAAAATTGACTCCTCCAGATGTTTCTGTGGGAAGAATAATATAAATTTGAGTTGCAGACAGAATGGTTTATTTAGTGGATTTTTCTTCAGTGAATTTCCGCCTCGCTCTGCAGATCCACAGGAGCTCGTGGGGGCTCGAGGAGCTCGTGAGGTCCAAAGACCCGAAACAAACAGAATGAGTGACTTCAGACACACAGCTGGGATTTTTAATAGATTATCAAACACACTCATAATCCATCTTTTTGCATGCGTGTGTGTGTGTGTGTGTGTGTAAATGCAGGCCTACACACACACATTTTATTCAGGAGGCTACGAGTTTCTTTAAACTAGGTTTTATATTTTCCCATGAAACTAAATCAAACACAAAACAAGTGACAATAAATAATTCTGTGTTTTTTTCAATAGAAATATATAATAATAATAATAATAATAATAATAATAATAATAATTCCTCTTTCAGCTTTTTGACTTTAAAAGTGACAAAAGTTTGGAAAATGGTTCATTACATAATAATAGCTGATGTATGATTTTGTTTGTAATAATTATTACAGTTTGAGAAAAAGAGGATATAGATCAACATTTTTTATGATGTAAAAACGTCACGTTTTTAAAGGTGAATATGATTTAAAATAAAAATACAATAAACTGGTTAAAATAAAAGGTATAGGTCAACATTTACAAATTTAGGAAACATATCTTCAGTAAAGCAATGATTTATTGACACTAGGATAATTACAAATAACTTGCATCAGATTCATTCCTCTTTTCTTCATCTGCTTTCAGTAAGTCTGAATATCTTACAATATGATTTGTGCATGAAACCTCAGATTTGGGGTTTTATTTCCCTCCGCTGGGGTCGTGAGTATTGGATCCGTTTGACCCCGGTTATCCTCTCTAAAAAATCCAATATTCCTGAAGGGATTTTAACTCTGCTGCTAAATGACCAGTTTAACGTCCACTAATTCATGCGTTCACATCCCGCTGCCTCTAAATAATAATTATGATTTATTTGTATTCTTAGTTTTGTCCCAGTTTGAATAAATCGGAAAATGAAGTGAAGCGAGATTTTCATCCGCTGGATATTAAAAACAAATATGACACCAAAGCGTCTTTGCTAATTATTCCCTGTGCGTTCTGGATTAAATAAACCAACATCAAAGCTTCTTCTTTAAATCATATTTTCTCCTGTGTGCAGTGACTTGGATCGGTCCCCTGTCCCGTCAAGCTGCAGCATCGGGGGAAACCGAACCACTGGCCTGAGCTGGGTGGAGCAGTGACCGCCTGTAGCATGATGTCCTACCTCAAACAGCCCCCATACGGCGTCAACGGCCTGGGGCTCAGCGGCGCTGCCATGGACCTGCTGCACCCCTCAGTGGGCTACCCATGTAGGAGCCCGACACACGTGCACACTGACACCGATTTATAAAGCAGCACCCAGTTTATCTCCAGCCATCATGAAGAAAATCACCTAAATAAATATATATTTATATTTATATATATATTAATAAAAAAAAAATATATATATATATATATATATATATATATATATATATATATATATATATATATATATATATATATATATATTAATAAAAGTGTGTTTTTGGCTTTAATGCAACAAATAAGTTACACAAGTTTACATCAAGCCAAACTTATAACATGTAAAATAACAAATAAACCAACTAAGTAGGTTTAGCTACCATGATTTTGAATTATAAAGTAGGCTACAGCTATAAAGTGATTTTAATATTTTATATATATTATATTAATAGACCTTAAGTAAAACACTGGTTCTTTTTGCCAATGCAACAATAAAGAGGTTAAAGTTAGTAGGCCCTATATTGTCTTAAATAATAAATAAAAATAAACGGGGGGGGGGGGAAATATCCTACAGGACTTCTCGCTTTTATAATGTCGAGGAAAATCGCACAACTTTTTTAAAATAATGTTTTGTCTGTGAAGTCGTTTTTATTAACGTTTCTTTATTAACGTGTTTTCTTTTCTGCAGCGACTCCCAGGAAGCAGCGGAGGGAGCGGACCACCTTCACCCGCTCTCAGCTCGACATCCTGGAGTCTCTGTTCGGCAAAACCCGGTACCCGGATATCTTCATGCGGGAGGAGGTGGCACTGAAGATCAACCTGCCGGAGTCCAGAGTCCAGGTAAAAAGTGAAGCCTTTTAAACTCCTCCGTGTGTTCAGCGTGGAAACGTCCCCAAAACACAAACCTGACTGGGCCAACGGTTCCCCCCGGATACTAACTTCTGATGATGAATTGTTATTAGTCAACATTAAACATTATTTTAAATGCGAAGACACTTTATTACTATAATACTGAATTACCAAACAATATAATACTCAACACTTAATATTAGCTACTTTAAAGTCAAGACAGGATATCAACTGACGTTTTTAAACTGACGTTTTTAAACTGACATTAAGCTAGCGTTTTTAATGCTTGTGTTGCACTTACTCAAAAGTCATTAATTACTTGTTATTTATTTTAAAAGTGGAGATTTTAGTTATTTATTAACTTTTTACACTCTAAGAGCAGAAATGTGTAATAGAAAAAAGTTATTTAAATGTTCCTTATGTCGTCGAAATTGACCGTCACCGTCATTTGTGTTTCAGCTAATTAGCCGTTAATTTAACGTTAGCTAACAAACTGTTGGCTAGCTGGCTATAAATGACATGGGTGTCCAATATCAATGATTACGATTAGGATCAATATTTTTTATAGTTTCCATACCAATAAATATTACTTAAAAAACCTCCTTTTTTATTGTGTAATGTCACAGGAGGGTTATATAATTAACCTATGAGGAAAATAACGTTATGATGTTAGCTCGATGATTTAGCCCCTTTTTAAAGAGGATAATAACGGACGTATGGATCGATTTTGATCGATAATTGTGAGATTATGACTGGAATAAAAAATGAGACAGACTTGGTTTTTGATTATTTACTTTGGAAGTAACTAACGTGTTATTAATTTACCGTTAAACCGGGGAGCAAAGCAGTTTAACGGGCATGGTTGCGTTCAGGTGTTGTTGTTATTTATACAATCTCCTTTCCCCCACCTGTTTCTGGTTTAGCTCACTTCACAGGTTAACTACTTTATTTCATGAAAGGATCCAACAGATAACACTGCACACATTGATGTAAACAATACGTCATTTGAGATTGGTGACGCTTTATTTTTCATCTGACTCGGTTGATTATTTCATCATTATTTGATGCACCCTAACTGAGGGTTTGTGTAATTTGATCTGAATTATGGGATTTATACTAAAGAGGTGAGGAGCATGGCAACAAATACTCCGCAAACAACTCACTGGCATGCTATGATGTTGAACAAATACTACTCTTGAGAGGCATTAGGGGAAAACCAAGGCAGGCCTCTCTCTCACACACAATTTGAGTTATTCTCAGAATGTGTGTGTGAAACAAAATGCTCTACATGATCCTACCCTCTCGGTGCTCTAGAGTTACCCTACTGTGTGGTGAAACCCAATAGCCTGTTATCTTAGAGCCGTCTACCAGGTATGAAATTAGACCCCTGGCTGGTCCGAGCCAAGGGGCCGGGGTGGAAATGAACCTTGATGGCTAATAACCCTCAATTTTCTTCCATAATGTACTCTCAGCGTGGTCTGGGAGTATCCTTTTTTTTATGAAATGCTGAGGTTGTGTGTATGGTTGCTAACTCCTGGCTGGGTTGTAGGTGTGGTTCAAGAACCGGAGGGCCAAGTGTCGCCAGCAGCAGCAGAGCGGCAGCGGTGCCAAAGCCAGGCCCGTCAAGAAGAAGTCTTCTCCGGCCCGGGAGAGCACCGGCTCTGAGAGCAGCGGCCAGTTCACGCCTCCTGCCGTCTCCAGCACGGGCTCGTCCTCATCTTCATCATCCTCCACCAATCACACGGGCCCGGCGGCGCTCAGCAGCACCTCTACCTCCATCAACACTGTCTCCTCCATCTGGAGCCCTGCTATATCCCCTGGAAATGCTCCTGCACCTGCAGTGGCTCCAATCCCCGAGCCAGGTCCCCCTTCTAACGCCTCCTGTATGCAGCGTTCAATGTCAGGCACCGCCGCAGCTGCCACCTCCTACCCCATGTCCTACAACCAGACGCCAGGCTACGGCCAGGGCTACCCCACCCCGTCCAGCTCTTACTTCAGCGGCGTGGACTGCGGCTCCTACCTGGCCCCAATGCACTCCCACCACCACCCCCACCAGCTCAGCCCCATGACGGCCTCCTCCATGTCCGGCCACCCGCACCACCACATCAGCCAGTCGTCGGGCCACCACCACCATCACCACCACCAGGCCTACGGCGGCTCCGGCCTGGCCTTCAACTCCTCCGACTGCCTGGATTACAAAGAGCAGACTGCAGCCTCCTCGTGGAAGCTCAACTTTAACACCACAGACTGCTTGGACTACAAAGACCAGGCCTCCTGGAGGTTCCAAGTCTTGTGATCAGGCTTTTTCCCCCCCCCTCCTTCTTCCCTCCTTGCTAGTCAGCTTCTTTCATTTCCAGATTAGCATATTGCTTGTTTTTAAAGACAAAAAGAGTTTATGAACCATAAGAATACAAGATAGCAGCAGGAATGCTCAGCAGTCGGACTTTGTTTTTCCTCCCTCTCATCCTCCACGTCTTTTAAAAAAACAAAAAAAAAAAGAGAAACCCTGAGAAGCAGTTTCCTGACGATGAAGAACGGGGGTTTTAAAGACGCTCTTGGATGACCTTAAGAAAACCAAACTGTTTTTCAAAAGTACAAAAAAAAAAAAAAAGTAATTTCAACCAAACTCCTTTGACCACCAGCTCTCTGGATGGGAGGAATATTTCCCTCTGGTGCCCCGACAGGAACTGCCTGCAGCGCCCTCTTTACCTCCGAATCAAATCCTGTATAGTTTTTATTTCTGAAATTTGTTATTTTAGGATGACAGAGATTTTTAGTCAGCAACGTCGAGGAGCTGAAATATGTAAATATGTATTTGGGTCAGTTACAGTGACCATGTTTAGTTGGTGTTTTTTTTCCGAATTTGAAATTGTTTATTTCCACTTTGGGAGAAAAAAAAGAAACAACCTGTAAATGTAAATCTTTCCAAATATTCCAAAGAGAACAAATTGGCCATAAAGTTCAGCTTTTATATACGTTGTTTTACTCAGAAAAAAAATGTTTTGGCAATTTGAAATGTCTTGGGGAGGGGGGGATAAAACTCTAAATCTCTAAATCTAAAATATAGATGCAGAACAGTTTGTTTTCCGGATATTATTCTTAACCTCTATACATTTTCAAACCAGACCTCTTCTCTTGGGCATCGTCGTGATATTGGACATGTTTGAACCGCAGCACTTGGCTTGATATTGGAGTCAGAGCATTTTTATTTTTGGAGAGGAAAATGTGATTTATAGCTCCAAAATGACAGTAAGATGTTGAATGTATCTTTAAGGCGAACCACCCTTACATACATGTTCATCCAATAAAGATCCGTAAAGTCATATTTATTAGTGGATTCTGTCTCAATTTGCTTCCCAACAGGGAGTCAAATGCTTTTTCTTTTTTTTAGATGCATGTACACCAGCAAATTACAAACTCAACATTCCTGTTTCCTCTCATTTGAATCAGTCACACTTTTATTTAAAAGCTTGTTGAATTTGTTTTTTCCCTAATTATAACGGGGTAAATGCAAATTAGTCCATAATTAATACAAGCCGTGAACGCGTGTAGGCCCCGCATTTCCATTTTAGAGAGCAGCCAGCTTTAATCCTTTCTGTCTCTGATTTAAATTGAAACACTAACATCTCCCCCTCGCTTTAGGGAGACCAAGTGTCTTTTTTTAAACTGCGGCGTTAAAAAGCCCTAAATATTGAGCCGGGAGACATTTGATCGAGGCGTAATTGAATGCAGCGCAGTAATGGCGTGATAATTACTCCTGCGCCCTCAGTTAGTTTCTCCAAAATAACCTGCAGGAATTCCACTGCCTCTGAGGCGGTAATTACGTAGGTGGGGCCAGGTTAGGGGTCAGGTGTGTGTGTGAGAGTGTGTGTGTGTGTGTGTGTGTGTGTGTGTGGTGCTCGCAGACATAAACGCATTATAAAAGAGGTGAAGGAGGGGAGTAAAAGAAAATTACGCGTCAGTTCTCTGGCAAGGTTGTTGTTGGACGCGCATGCTTCTGTTTCCCAGTGAAGGCCGCACGAGCGGAGGAGATGCGAGCAAAACAGCTTTCATGCAAATCAATTGCCCCAATGAAAATAACCGACCTTGTGCAAAGAAATTACCCCCCCCCCCAAAAGAGCAGGTTGCGATTCTGCCTCTCCGCCTGTTTTAATTAAGACGAGGTTGTTAAAATGAAGCAGAACATACTTAGTGTCCAGTATTGCTCTAATCACTAAGAATTATTTTCATTAAAGGTTAGTCTGATTACTTTCACGATTATTTGTTTTGTCTATAAAATGAAAAGTGAATCACAATTCCCAAAATATTCACTTTTATCCCATCAGATAAAGAAAAGCAGCAAATATTTAGCATTTAATTATTATAAAATCTTTAATTAACGAATTCAAATCACACGATGAGGAAACAACGTATTTCTCGAGCTTTGCCTTTTTACTTGTTAAATATGAAGTAGTTTTGCTTTAAAACAGGGCATCATATAAACATGTAAACTGTTTTTGAACGAGGGGTGTCACGAGCCAACAAAAAAACGAGCAACCACAAAATTTGAAGGAGAAAAAACGCAAAATGAATCTTTATTTTTGTTTTTCTCGTGATATATCGGACAGTTTTACATCTTCAGGCCTCTAAAAAATCATCAAATGAAACACAACGAGAAGTAAAAATGTTGTGATGATGATGCTGCATTTTAATAAAAGGTCAAAAGCCAAAAATGTCCCTTATCCCCTCGATAATCCCCCCCATCAACCTGATCAGATTACCAGGCTGCTCGATGCGTGTTGCAGGCCTCTCCTGCCTGTGCACAACATGTTTCAGCTGCAGCTTCTGTTTTCTCTCTCTCTTTATGTAAATGAAGCTCGCAGCAGCTGAATAAATATCTGCCGACCAGGACATTAAACATGTTTGCGCCAAGACGCGCAAACAGCGCAGCGAGTGTCCACGACCAGCGGCGGATTTGTTCGGATTTGCATCAAACAAACATTTGCCACCAAATCTTGTGGGATTGTTTAAGGAAGGTTTGAGAGAGGGGGAGAGAGAGAGAGCCACAGGTCTCACATGAGACAGCTGCTCACCTTCAAACAGCGTCATGTAATGTTTCCTCTGAGGATGTGGAGCTGCAGGAAATGTCGCATTCAGGACACAAGTTCAATAATTACACAGCAAAATGTTATTAAAAGTAGAAAACAAGGAAATGCATAATGAAAAAAAAATGGCCTTCACATGCACGGAACTTAAATCCTCCTGAAGATATATTTAATCCTCTATTGTGAAATATTTGGCTGATTAATACTGACATTTGTTTTCCCTGCATGCAGGAAGAATATAATATTTATGTGTTTTGTTAAGCTACGTGTGAAACGATGTCACGTCTTGTTTAACGAGAGAAGATCATGTAATACAAACACTTCTGAACCGCATGACTGACTCGTTTCCCACATGCAAATGATTTCATTCTCATCGAGGTTTCCTGCAGCTGTTTGTGCAGCAAACTGTTTCTTACAGTCAGTATTTAAATCTTCTGCCTCTTTGTCATCAAACATGTTACACAAAACCCCCCCCTGGGTGTTGTAGTCTACAAGGTGAAAGAGGCCTCGCTTTAATTTACGTTTCTTACATGCTTCAGCTGCTAAAGAACATTTATTTTGTTTTGTTTATTTACTGTCAGAGTAGAAGCGAAATATAAAGTATATTAATTTAAAAAATAATTTAAAAGGATTAATGAACAATTTGATGAATCAAATACAAATGTTCACATTTAAATTTAAAAACAAACTACACAAGAGCGTCCATGTTTAGAGAAGAAGACAACCTGAACAACTCAAATGTATTTTCTTTACATAATACTTGTTGTGGTTTATGTAGAGACGTATCTTTACAACAGTCGTGTTAGTTTACTTTAAAAGACTATCAAACACACACACATCAGCGCACAACGCATTAAAAACACTCCTTGAATCAACAGGTATCTTAAAATGATGTCAGAATCAAACCCTGGCAGATAAACATCTGCAACACACTAAAGAAACTGAAGAGATGCTAAACACGAGGTCAGGAACATGAACACACACAAGCTACACGAGTTCTTTGTCCTCAGGTTTTGTTTCTCCCTCATCAGAAGTAGAAATGTTTCATCGCAGCCTCGTCTGAGCTGCAGAGAGACCTTAAGAACGGGTTATAGGGGATTATAAATTGATGATTTAATCTAATAGTCAAATAGTTTCTCTTTGTTTAACGCAAAATCTGAATTCCTGGAGAGCTTTGAGAAGATTTGAGGTCAACACAGAGTTCAACCATCATGTTGTTCTTTAAGTCTTTACGGATCTTTAAAGCTTCAACATTTCAACTAAAGGTTGAAGCTTTAAGCGTCCGAAGGAAGTCGTCACGACTGATGCTTAATAATAATAATAATAATGATTGTAGCAGTTCATCACTTGTGTGCACGAGTGTGTGATGAGTGTTGTTTTAACCCGAGCCGAGGGTCTTCACACTGCGTTCAATAGGACCATCGATTGCACCGTTGTCGTCTGTTGACCTTTTGGCCTCCCGCCCGCTCCGCTGGAGGCGTCTGAATGTGGGTGGACTGGAAACTGTTGACATTTTGTTCACTCTTGTCCAGGAGATGAACTGGAACCGAGCTGGACTGTTTCTTTTGCATGAGTGGTTGTGATTTGTATCTCGACAGAGAGACAGACACGGAAGAGAAAGACAGTGTGGGACAGAAACTTCTGTTATTTGGTATTTGAGACAAGTTAAAAGTGTGTGTGAGCGGAAAGTCGAAGAAACACAGCAGATGCGCTGATAACAGCGTGCATGCTGGGACTGTTTTCTTCTATTTCCATGCAGGGCAGCAGAGAAAAACTTGTCTTTCATTGGCTGTCGACTGTCGCCAGACCTCGGCATCCTCGTGTATTCATAGGCCGGTCTGAGGAGTGTGAGGTGATGCAGAGGAGGATTACATTTACCTGGGAGGTTAATTTGGGGTCAACCGTACAGCGACGTGGGTGGAGTCCAGGCCGTCGTCTCCGCTTTCTCTGCTTTGTTCGTCTTGTATTGTTTAATATCAACTCTTGGCACACACAGCTGCTCGTTGCAGTAGACGTTCTCGTGTATGTGGAAGTGTTTCCTGGTCGGATATTTACTTAATAAAGCCAACAACCGCTTGAATCCGGCATCCAAACTCAAAGACGGTGATGGTGCTGGTTCCACGGAGGGGATTTCACAGTCCAGGTGGAGCTGGTGGAGTGAAAGCAGCTTAGTCATCCCTACGACACGAGGCGCTGAGAGCATTCATGGAATTCCTCGTGGGTTTACATACTGTTGATTTAAAGTTGAGCAGAGGACACGCCGTCTTTCTGGAAGGTCGAGGTTTTCTTCTGGAGGGAAACTCCTGACTCCACACGAGCGGAGTTAAAGGAGGACTCTGACCTGAAGTGTGTTGGACATCTGTTTGACAGTATTCACATCCCATAATGCCCTGATCACGTCTAAATAAAATAGACACAATGGAGTAACTAAGCCCTGTTAGGGGCAGAAGAGAAACATACAAACTCTGAGCACGTAGCAGACGTTATTTTACTTCACTGATTCGTAAAGACTTTAATTCATCCTGAAGGTCGTTACAAATAATAAACGTTAGCTGCTAACATGTCGTCACATGACTAAACGAGCTGCAATGATTGGGCAATTAATCAATTAGTTGCGTGACAGAAAGGTAATTGGCAATGTGATTAATCAATTAAGTTGTTTGCAAAGTAAAAAATAAATGTTGTTGCACTTTTTTGTCATCTGAATATTTTGGGGATTTGAACAAAACAAAAGAAATAAGCTAAGTGATTTATTGCTGTTGGAAACAACCCTTAATGAGTGTGTCCAACATCTTAGCTTAGCATGTTAGCACCATTTGCTAATGATCTCTACAGCACAGAGCAGAGCTGGTGGGGGTGTCATTAGCTTCGCAGCTGTTTCATCAGTGGGCCAAACTCCCACAATTCACTGAGGTTCTTCATCAGTTTATCAGTAAATTAAAGGATCTAAAGCTGTTCTGAGGTCAGCGGAAGAGACGTCCTTCCTTTGTTGAAAGTAGTTGATGTGAAATCACTTTCCTCCCTTCAGATCTGACTTTGGATGCTTTCTCTGACGACGTCCTCACTTTCCCCGCTCCCTGTGAATCAGTTGCGTCAGGATAAGGAGGGATGGAGTAGAAAGGTATTTGAGGAGGGCTCGTATTATCTCATCTGGAAAGGATGCAGCAGACCCTCATCCCAAGTCACAACTTGTCTTTTCCCCTTAAGCCCTCCAGACGTGGGGAAGCTTAACGGAGGCTCGTTGGCCCGCAGGCTTTAGTGTTTCCCACCGAGGATGTCGTCTCCGCGTGTCGATAGATTGCCGTCTGACGTGTTGGTCACGTTTCCTTCTTTTAGACGCAGCCACAGGGCGGCAAACACAGTGTCTGCATATGTAACATTAATGCACATGTTATTGGTGCAATACATGAACTTTGACCTTTAAAGCCACGTGTGCCTCTGTGGGGAAAACGATATAATTCCCCCTCTTCAGATACTTTTTATGACTCTTATCTTAACCTGAATATTCATATTAAATAAGGTGACACACACAGAAATGACCCTAAAGCACTGTAAATAAGAAACAACGGTTATATTTGAAGTTATGTGAGCGTCGCATGAGAAAACAAATATTTATTTTGTTTGTTGAAAAGTAATTAAAAGACAGTAAGTGTGCAGTGTGTTATCCTACGTAGTGATGCTCATTGTGGGGGTGAGATACACCGCAGAGACACTGACCTTTCATATTTAACCACTTATACACAAACATATCATCGATCTGAACTTTAATCTGTCCGTGTGTTCCTCTCTGACCTCAACCTCACGTTGTTTTGATTATAGAGCATCAAATTTTAATGCTTTTTGTCTCAGAGGCTTTTTTTTCAGGAAGCAAAAACAGATATTCAATACAGATACGTTGCACCGTAATTAAGTACTTTCCTTGATGAATAACTTGCAGTATGTAAAGCGCGTCTCATTCACTGACTTGAGAACCGATAACTAAGAGAAACTCAACACTATTCTGTCATAAGATCCTAATTACCCTCGTTTGTCACTGCGTTCGTCTCTTTGATGATGGTCCCGACTTGTTTGCCTATAATATTTTGGGGGATCTGTCTTGTGAAGCTATAAAACATACAACATCCCCTGAAGGGAAACAGTCCAATCAGAGGCATCGTTAGATGTGATAAGGCCTCTGCAGAAACACTGCACAGCTGTTGCACAGAGGAGAGAATAAAAACACAGATAACTCGGATAATAGCACGTGCCGGAGGCTTGATTCATTTCCAAATGTTAACAAGGCCGCTTCACAGCTCCAGCATGCCGCGCAGTATGTTAATACCACTAATAAGCCTATCTCTGCGAGTCATCTCGGATGGCAAAGATT
Source organism: Cottoperca gobio (assembly GCF_900634415.1). Taxonomy (NCBI): domain Eukaryota; kingdom Metazoa; phylum Chordata; class Actinopteri; order Perciformes; family Bovichtidae; genus Cottoperca; species Cottoperca gobio. The sequence goes on along the minus strand of NC_041369.1, from coordinate 21,097,278 downwards.
TGTGTTTTACAATAAAGCTGCCGGCCACATTTTAAATGAAGCATAACTATTTATGATTTTACAAAGCTGACATAATTGCTTAAAGGGGAACTGAGGAGAGGGTTTGGTGTTGTACTTTGTTTTCTGTATCATGAAAGAGGAGATTTCACTGTTTGCATGTCAGAAAGGCGACTGTGTGTAGGCCATCAGAGGGATGGGAGGACTCGTGCTCGCCTGTTAAGCAATTGTGCAGCTTTTATTCAAGCTGTCAAGTCAGACAATCAGCAGATAATGCAGCCTTGGTTGGTAAATTATAAACGTGTCAAGAGATGCACTAAAGGCAGCGACAGATGCCACTTATCTGCAGCAGCCTCTGCAGTGTGACTGTATCATCAGAGGGGAAATATAACATTTTGATGTTTACATAAGAGAAGTATTAGTATCAGTCAGAAATGTAATTCCTTTCACCCATCCCTCTCGCAGGGGATTGACTCCCCTAAAAACATACAATGATTTTTTTTAAAGCTAACAAAACAAAAAAAAAAGAGCAGAGAAGCATCCTCGCTGATCTTCTGTCCATTTCCAACATTGCTTCTTGTATATTTTTTGGTGGAAATCCTCTTAGAATGCAAAGTAAATAGATTACGATACAGTGAGGGATTAGGGCTCGCGCGGCGCTGTCAGATTAGTCGGTGAGCGCAGCGCGTCGACAGCTCTGACACGGCTATGGCTGCTGTTCAGGAAAGGGGCTCCGCGCGATGCTTTAAAGACGCTGGTTGGCTGCTATTCATGAATAAAACTGTGGCCCGTAATCTTGGCCAACACACACACACACACACACACACACACACACACACACACACACACACACACACACACACACACACACACACACACACACACTATCAGAGGTGATGGAAAGTCTTTATTTTTCAGGCTGATTAATGAAATGCTTGTTCAGTCGAGCTTCTTTAGGCAGAACACGTGTGACCGTTTTCTTTTAAGGTTCATTTTGTTTAGAATTCACTAAGACAGAAAATAACCTGAATTCACAAACACATTTCACACATAATCTGTGACAGGTGTAAAAAAATAAAGCCTTTTGATTTAGCAATATACATATTCAAACTTACTGACAAAAGGGGGAATACCAAACTAATGTATTATTCCACTTCTCCGTCGTCCATCTTCACAATGATGCACATTGGAGTCCCTGTCCAGGTGATATCACAGGTCAGTAACTACTTC